>NC_060140.1:223355370-223357870 GCF_021461385.2 Schistocerca piceifrons | reverse complement strand
CTGAGCTACGTTTAAAATTTCAGATCACTAGCTCATCGGGAAGTTAGTCTGAAATCAATTGCAAGAATGTGCCAAATGGACATACAGACACGGGAGCGACTTTATAAAAACGCGGTAAATCTGGTTAAATGTGGCACCTGTCGGTTCGGGTAATGTGCTTGATGTAATTTACCAGTAGGGAATAAAATATATTAGCTACTTCAAAAATGAAGTGTTTCATTTTTGTATGACTTCCGACTCTGAAGTCTTTGAAATGTCAGCTGGACACTTTTTATTTTCTGACATTTCCGAAGAGGTTAAAAGGAGCTATTTGGAGGTTAAATGTAGACTTTTAGTGCTGTAAGTTTTCAGTCCACTGGTCAGATATTGGAAGCTTCCTGACACAACGAAAGTCATGAATTCTACTTTTGTCTCCCATGTTTTTCGGCTACACCGCGTAATTGTTTCGCTGTTGCCATACGACTGTGGAGTCACATCAGTTTTCTGCATTATTTTTACATCAGTGGAACAGTCTGCAGTACGAGTCATCAGCGACACCGCGCAGTTAAAGAGGAGAAGTTGAGGACTCCTTTAGGGTACATTTTAGCTGAAGAAAGAGTGTAATACCCATTCCTAGCAAAAATTTTACTGCACACGAACAGCAGAAAAAGTGCCACTCATATTATTGTCCAATTCCCGAATCATCGATAAGGTCACATACCATCACTCAGTGAGATTATATCTGATAAATATAACATAAGAAACCAAATTAGAAATGGTTCAAATGGCTCTGAGCACTATGGGAACATCTATGGTCATAAGTCCCCTAGAACTTAGAACTACTTAAACCTAACTAACCTAAGGACATCACACAACATCCAGTCATCACGAGGCAGAGAAAATCCCTGACCCCGCCGGGAATGGAAAATCTCTAAGCTATTTTTTGTCAGACCTTCGAAATAGTTTTATCACCTATATGTCTCGTCGACAATGTTATGGAGCAGAATGAACTACAACGTTCCATTCAAAAACAACAACTTTAACCGCTGTGTATTACCCATTTTTTTCGGAAAACGGTTTACTTGTAGCATAAAAAATAAAACACCTCATATTTTGGATTAACGTGTTTCTTCGCCATGCAATTGTTCTCAGACGATTGAAGATAAACTATTGGTTAAAAATATTTGCTTATTTCAAGTTTTCAGTCTCATACCACGGCCTGATGATGTGATCTTTTCGTTATAGGCCATGTTTACTAGGATTCTTCGACGTTAAGTAACTCAGCGCCCATTGTTCGCAGAATCTGCAGCAAATTAAGAGTACAAACTGCAACTGATAATCCGAAGGAAGTACAAACTCGTAGTCTGAAATTACTTCTAGGTTAAGAGGCAGAGTGGAAAAAATTAACTCAGTCAGGATTAGATCCCACAATCTTTCGGTTTCTAGCACACAGTCCATCGTTTTTTTTCCCAAAATCTTTTATTTTGCTAAAATACATTGAATTACAATTTTATACAAAAGTTGCTAGGCATTTAATCAAACTGTTTAAATTGTTACATTAATTAAGGAATTGATTTTTAAAGAAATAGATAAACAAAAAATTAAATTAGGGACAATATCGGTCAATATTCGTACCCATAGCAAGAGCTGATTTTAACTTTTTCTTGCAGAACATTTTCACTAAGCTATGTTGATGTGTTGCTTGAATTACAGATGTAGATTAAAGAGATGAATTTTAACAAGTGCCACGTTTTTCACATAATGCTGTTTTTTCTATAATACCCGTCGTCATCCTACGCCCATTCTTTCAAAAACTATTTTAAGGATTTTTCCTTGCTTTCTTTTGTAGCCTGAATACTTGACAATTTTATGAAGTCGCACATCATATGCGTTGTCAGCTCCCAGATCGTTAATGACGTAGCTCACGAACTGCCCCATTAACCAATAAGTGTCATTGCTTCTTAAGATGAGAAAGTATCAAGCCTGCTGCCTACAGATCATTGTTGGTACAAAATGGTTTATCGAATATCTTGCAAGAAAAGGTAGCTGATCTCTGACCCGTTTCCAGTTTTCTATATTGCCAGCACACGTAAATCAGTTTACCACTGTATTCACAAGATAATTTCTGACTAAGGTTTGTTTGGCTAATGCCTCTTGCATTCAGCCTTTCATTTGTCCTGAAGTTTTATACTATGCTGTAAGTACATCATATGGAAGTCCACCCCTGTTGATATTTTTTCATACAAGATCCCATTTGATATTTGAATATTTCCTTTGTATTTCGTTTCTCCCTTCATGTTTCTTTCGGTGAAGTATAGTATCTCTGGCCGTTATCTTCTGCGAAGTAGTGGTATCATTGTTGAGCTAACTTATTTCCCCGAAATATCTCTTTACATGCTGGAGCCGTCGATTTACGTTTTGCACAACTACGTGTACTTGGGGACTTACGGATCTGAGAACTGCAAATAATTTAGATCTAATGCTGTCTGCATTGCGGTAGCAGCGGTCCTCTTGATTAAAA